>NC_052515.1:2379170-2418018 GCF_014356525.2 Nilaparvata lugens
GCAGGAAAAAAAAAAAAAAATATGACTGGGAATAGATTAGTAGTATAGTAGTAGTGTAGTTTGAGAGTTTAGATATCTGTGATTTTAAAGATTTTAAAGATTTTAAATTGGGGATATTTTTAATATGCAAATTAAGCAGGTGTTAACTGGGGCAGCAGATGTCAGTTAACACCTGCTAAAACAAAGATGGCCGCCGCCGCTGGGGAACCGTTGGGGACACCTGCTTCCTATTGGTTGGGGTGGTGGGGGAAGGGGGACGCCATTTTGAACAGCTGGGTAGGGGAGATGGACACCTGCTACAATGGCCTCTTCCTATTGGTTGGGGTGGTGGGGGCACGACGCCATTTTGAACACGCCCCTTGCTTCCTATTGGCTGGGGGCGGGGCCAAAATGGCCGACTGGGGCTGGGGGGGTGGAGGGGAATGGCTGACTAGGGCAGGGGGAGTGGAGGGGGGCGTGGCCACGCCCTTTGATTCCTATTGGCTGGGGGCGGGGCCAAAATGGCCGACTGGGGCTGGGGGGGTGGAGGGGGGAGGCCACACCCCTCGATTTCTATTGGTTAGGCAGCTCTCTCAAAACTCCACTACTAACCTGAATTCAAGTGTATGGAACATAACCTACTTTCTGGACTGTTATAGTGTATAAATCAAAATTCGGGGAAGAAACAGTTTTGAGCTGTGCCTGTTAGTCCTTCCCTAATCATTTTAAAGAATTGTGTTCTGTTTATCAATAGTTCATAAATAAATAACGAGCGAATCTCGTTGCCCCGATATTGATTGATTAATCGGAACGAGAATGAACAGTTAATATTACATTAATAAACCTGTATGAGTTACCGTCTATAGAAGGCATTGACAAGACAGAGGATCGGCAACGATGTTCTCTCATCTTTCTTCACTGCCATTATAACGTGGACCTTACAGGTTAAATCTATGGTATCAAGTAATGATGTATTCACAGATGGTTACGAATAAAACAAAGAACATTCAAGACTTGAGTAGTTAATTTATTCAACAATAAACAAAGATAAACTTAAATACATCAACAAAAAGATTCAACAAAATGAATCACTCATTCTCAAATACAATTTCAACTAAACAAATATTTCAACAAATATATGATGATCATCAAGTACTCACACTAAACGAATACATTTATCGTATTTTAAATGAATAATTTTTTTAGCTATATTTGAGATGTATTATTTTTATTTTATCTGTATTATTCTTCATCATTTTCCATCTTTTAATCTGACTGAATTTCTCGTACACCGAGGACCTTATCTTTGATTATCGAAATACCCAAATTTCGGTATGTGCCCTCTGCAAATAACAAAATCATCATAATCATTGATGAAAATCATTGACATTATTTATTTATTTTTTTTTATTGACATCAAAATCATTGATTATCGAAATACCAAAATTTCGGTATGTGCCCTCTGCAAATAACAAAACAAACATTTAGTTCATGAATGAGAATATTTTTTTTTTACGAAAGCACAAAGTTAAATGCTGTAAATAATAAACTATACAATTGAATGAGCAATTTCTGTTTAACTGTTCAGATGTTTATATTTATGTTTGTATGTCACCGGATCCCGAAAACAGCTGTAACGATTCTCACGAAATTCAGAACATAGTAGGTTCATAATATAAAAATTCGATTGCACTAAATCTCATTCCTGGGAAGACTCGCTGAATGACATTAAAAGGATGATAATGATTATCCTTGGAAAAACAGCTGATAATTTCGTCGTCTATTGATGATGGAAGTGGAAGAGCGAGTGCTTGTGGGACTGAGACAAAATTATCACTCAGCTGTTGAACTTTTGTGATCATTCAATCAGGTACTTAGTGCCGGTTGCACAAAAGCTGGTTGAATCTTAATCCTGATTAATTCCAGTAGAACCAATCACAGAGGTAATCTTCTTGAAATGGTCTTCTCTGATTTAGTTCACGTGAAATTGATCAGGATCAAAATTTAACCGGCTTTTGTGCAATTCCTCTAGGAATTAATCTCAATCCACTAAGATTAGATAGAACCCTTTAGTATAAACTATGAATATATTATAATTTCATCTTTCGTAATACATTTTTCATGCTTTTGTACTCCAGACTGAGGCTCGGTCCTAAGATATTTGTATTTATCAATGTAGGAATAAATAAACCACCCCAAAGACATCTGCTACAGCAAATAAATTTAATACAGGGTTAACAACAGAAGCAAATATATTCACAACAGGGTTAACAACAGAAATCTCCATGATGGTTTACAGCATTTATCTTTGGGTTTCATCTAATAACTAGCAGGTAACCCGTGCTCCGCAAGGGTCTGAGAAATTGACGAACTGAAAATTTGACGTAATGAAATCTTGAAGAATTGAAAATAGTCCTATAACTATCCTTGGTTGAGTGAGAATCTATATGCAAAATTTATATCCCATGGTATAGAGTGTTTATGATCCAAATTCCACTGTTGTTTCAAGCCGATAGTCCTAGTAGTTCTTTTTTGTGAGCCCATGTGACGCTGGTAGTCTCTCATACTGTGCCGTTCTTAGGCCCGCCGCAAAGTGGACCCACGAAAAGCAACCCACGCCGTAGGATGTTTTGTAAACCATTGCTAGGCTTCTCTAGACATCTGTGCAATACATGCAATGAGTAATCCACTTGTCAGCTGATTGAATCTGAATAATTCTAAAGCAATGTTTTACAAAACATCCCACGGCGTGGGTTGCTTTTCGTGGGCCCACTTTGCGGCGGGCCTTACACTCTCCCCTAACAAAACAGTAATAATAGCCAGTGGTCGCCAGTGATCGGTTTGAATCAACAAAGAATCGGCTTGGAAATTTGAAACAGAAAATTTTATACCATGGGATATTTGAAATGAAATGAAATTGTTTTATTGTCTCTTCAAAATAGATACATTATTTACATACACTATATTATTATCAACAATAAAGTTCAATAACAACCTGCAAAGGAGACCCTGAGTGCAGGTGTGAATCAATTGTAATTACATGATACAAAATAAAATCACAATAGTAATAAAGAAAAGTAGGAATACAAAACAAAAGCAAAAATATTAAATCATATCCTCAACATCCTAAAATTTAGACATACACGAATGTATCTCAAACTCTTATTCATTAGATTAATTTAAGGTAGATGTTCCTGTCAATCCATTCCTGTATAATTCTATTCAAATTTCCAGTTATATTCCCGTTAACAAAATCTAGTGGTATTTTATTGATTAAATAATTGCAATGGTATTGAAGTTGATGTCTGCATATAGTAAGCTTTATGAGATGTATGTTAAATGTATTTGTACTGTTTGCCCGTATGTTATAGGGAGTTGTATGAATTTTAAACTGATTTCTATGTTTGTTCATGTAACGAATTACTCTTCTAATTTAGGTCCAAAGACCTTGAAGATGCATAAACTCACATGCAGCGCTAGTGTCGTACTTGGAATTGAAATCCGCCATTGAGGGGGCAACCCATAAGATTATTACATGCCAATACCACCAATGCCTTTGTGATCTATAGTATTACAAATATATTTACATAATATCTCGTGCTAAAATACCCCAATGGCGGCCTTCAATTTCAAGTAAGAGCTATCATTGGGAATGCATAGGCATTGTGGGTCTATATCTCTTTAAGGTCTTTGTGTAGGTCTGTCTCAGAGTCGGGACATTTAGTTCGATGAAATTTCTCTACTTGAATAAAGTCGTGGTCTTCCAAGAGCTGCTCTTATCATGTGTTTTTGCAAAATAAAAACTGTTTTTAAATGTGTGTCAAAGGCGGCGCCCCAGACTTCTATTACATATTGAAATAATGAGTGGGTGTATGCATAATATACTTTCCTAATAAAATTATATCCAAATTTTTCATTTTATGTATTTTGTAGAAGATGTGTATCAAGTACTTTAATTTTGAACATAAATATTCTATGTGTTTGTTCCACTTGACGTGTTGGTCTAAATTCGTGTGTCTAAATTTTAGGATGTTGAGGATTATGATTTAATATTTTTGCTTTTGTTTTTATAGAATATTCCCAGGTATTTCATAGTTTGCACTCTTTCCAGTGATTTTATCTCTTGCTCTTCATTCATAGTATTGGAAATATTTATTCATTCATCCATTTCATAAAACACTATGACCATAATATAATAATGACTTAGGAGGAAAAACTAGGCTGAGCCTGTTCTATTTCTCTTCAAAAATTGTGATAAAATGTGAATTTTGTCTAAAGGTAATAGGTTATGAAATCACACACTGCTTCGTCACTTTATTTTCGGTCCACGAATGATGATTTGAAAATTTTGAAGGTTGACGTGATACTATACGATATCCTCTTATGCTATCTTTTATCTATGATAGAACTCACTGAATTGGAGATAATTTCTTGTCGAACTGCAGGTATGGACTGTAAGTTTCCACAGTGATTTTTGCTCCTTTAACAAGTTCTCCATCGTTATTTAGAAATGAGTATTTTCTAGCTTTGATAATGCCACCGCTATGATATACATGTTGCACTTTTTCCATGATATAGTAGGACCTTCTCACTACATGAAATCCAAAAGTACTCTGCAATGAGAAAACATAAATTGAATCGAAATGATATAATGAGAATAATGCTTCTTTGCTGTGGGGAATTCATTTATTTACTCTTATGGCTTTTATCGGCAGAGAGATCCTTTTGGATGTTCTGCCTTGCCGTATTACCCAATGTCATTTCCTATCAACACTCAAGTTTATAGGTTATGTATTGGGTTCTTCATGTTTTCTCACTAAAAATTTACACTTCCACTTCCTGAGTTCCTATTTTATAAATTTTAAAATCAAGAAAACTATTTTCAAACACAAAATCACATTTAAAAAGCAAAAACTATAAAAATTTTGAATTCATTGAATGTGATGATAGACTCGAGTGGGATCCACATTATAATAACAGTGTTTGATTGGCAATGTATTGCTATCCTTGTCTATCATTCAACAAAGCGGAACACGCTATCTCTTTCTCACTTCGCTCTGCCGTTCGTCTTTCAACAATGTAGAATTAATTGACCGAGCAAAGTGAGGTCTAAGATTCAAGTCGACGGTTTGGCATTTCTCTTAATGTTTAAATGTTTGAATGTTTAAATGTTTATATGTTGCACATCTACGGCGAAACGCGGTAACAGATTTTCATGAAATTTTCCAGGTATGTTCCTTTTTAAATTGCGCGTCGACGTATATACAAGGTTTTTGGAAATTTTGCATTCCAAGGATAATATAATTGGGGAGCTTATAGGTGTTATTCATAGATGATAATGCTGATATGTGAGTATGAACAATATATTTCAAGGTTTTTGCAAACGTCAAATGATTTATTCATGATTGAGAATACAAAAACTATGCTGTTAGGATTATTCAAAATATCAGATAATAATTCTTACTTTATCATTGTATTAGTAGAAATGTTTCAATTATTTACCGAGCGAAGTGAGGTCTAGGATTCAAGTCGACGGTTTGGCATTTCTCTTAATCTTTAAATGTTTATATGTCTATATGTTGCGCAATTACAGCGAAACGTGGTAATAGATTTTCATGAAATTTGACAGGTATGTTCCTTTTTAAATTGCGCGTCGACCTATGTACAATGTTTTTGGAGATTTTGCATTTCAAGGATAATATAAAAGGAAAAAGGAGCCTCCTTCATACGCCAATATTAGAGTAAAAATAAGACTATAGAATTATTCATCATAAATCAGCTGACAAGTGATTACACAGATGTGTGGAGAAGCCAGTCTAATGCTGTATTTCCATAAGGTCTATAGTTTCAATCAAGTACTTGTGGATGAGAATACTGCATGAGGTATACTGTTCACAGAACTACTAGTAATTTATTAACAAAATATCTCATCTTAATACTATTATGAAAAAGAACTAGTTTCCTTGGGCTAATTGATATTTTTTAAACGATACATAATTATTTCGAGTTGTATATCGGGGACAGAGCTTCGCTCTGGAGTACAAAAGCATAAAAAATGTTTTACGAGAGAAAAAATTATAATAACATTCATAGTTCATACAGAAATGTTCTATCTAATCACAGTAAATTTAGATTAATTCCCAGAGGAATGCAAAAATTTCCCTCACAAAGGCCCGGTTGCACAAAAGCCGGTTAAATTTTAATCCTGATTAATTTCACGTGAACCAAATCAGAGAAGACCATTCCAAAAAGATGGATCCACTGGAATTAATCAGGTTTGAAAATAACCCGGCTCTTTTGCATCCGGAACTAAGTACCTGATTGAATGATTACAAAAGTTCAACAGCTGAGTCATAATTTTGACACAGTCCCACACACAAGTTGCGGACCAGAGTGCTGGATTTTGGAGTAGGCTTTGAAATAGTATATTTCGCACCTAGGGCCGAAAATGAGACTTTTTGGCTCGAAATCGGTTTTCAAGTCCGAGGCCGTAGGCCGAGGACTAGAAAAGATTGAGAGCCGGAAACACATTTTTGCCCGTGGTGCGAACGCTATTTTTCGCCACACAAAAAATAAGTTTTCATTTGTGCCTAAATGCGTCGTCGACCACGACAGGGTGAGGATCTCAGTTTGGATGGATTTCAAATTGTCTAAATAACCTAAAAGATTATGTTCAATTATGTTCGAATGTTTTATGTTTTAATTTAATGATTCTATGTTTAATGGGAGGTTGAGTTTATACTTTTTCATTCATTCAAATGGTAATGAGATGATATTAGTATGAATGTTTTGATTTTGAATAATAAACACAAACCTGTGGAACGAAGCAGGTTAGGAGTTCAATTACAGATTTCATTTTCGTATCGGCACCCAGACCTCCGAAGTTTACATCATTCTGCGTCATTGAACCCTTCACCATTGTGTTGTCCGCAATGGGCATACAGCTGTTCGGAAAATGAAACTCAAAAAATGAGGACAAAAAATACTTAAAATAGCTAAATTCTCTAATAATATTAATGCTTGGTACACAAAAAATATTTTATTCAAAACAAAAATACTAGCGACAATATAATATCACAGAGAAACAATAGCTTAAGTAGATATCCCATGGTATAGGGCGTTTATGTCGCAACTTTTACTGTTATCTCATTTTCGAATTTTACTGTTTTGTTGGGGTGAGAGTGTATGAGCGGCACAATATGAGAGACTAGCAGTGTCACACAGCTTCACGAGAAAGAATTACATGAACTATCGGCTTGAGATAACAGTAAAAGTTGCGACATAAACGCCCTATACCATGGGATATCTACTTACGCTATTGTTTCTCTATGATATTACCCAGCTGTGTCAGCGCATGAGATCTATCTCTGTGATAGCTTCCAAATAGCATCAGCTGATGTTATGAATGAATGGGAAAAACTGTAGCAATTGCATGCAATGAACTCTCCAAAGGGCCGGGTTCCGAGCTCGGGATTTAGCTAAGTTCTAGACTTTTAACATTTGGAGTCAGAAAATTGGCTTTCCGAAACGGGACGTAGTCATGGTCAACGATTAGAATAAATTTCGCAAAAGCTAGAAAATTGAACACAAAATGAAATAAAAAGAAAATAGAGTGAAGTTTAAGATATTTTGAATATTATTTAGGAATGTTTCACTTCGTCAAGGGAAAACGTTTTCAATCATAGAAATGAGAAAATAAAGATTACCATGGAATCAAACATTCCTGAATAATTCAAAATAGCTGATACTTTACACTATTTTCTCTTTATATCATTTCATGTTCAATTTACTAGCTTCTCGAAATTTAATTTAAACGTGGACTACGAAAAAGCCAATTTTCTGACTCCAGCTGTTTAAAGTCTATAACTTAGCTAAATCCAAAACTTGGAAACCAGCCCTAATAATGTTAAATTTCAACAATAATTCATTTGTTTATGCACTTTGTTTGTTATTTGTTATATCCTTAAAAAGGAGGAAGGAGCCTGTCAATTTTGGTGTCCAACGAACTTGATTTGTAAAAAGGACTGATTGATTGAATACTTTATTTATGTAGATTACAATATATACTGGCTTATACACTTATATACAATATCTTACAATACAGCAAAATTGAAGATGAATTTACAAAATATAAATTAAGAAAATAATTATTGAGCTGTATATGATATGAAAAAAGCAATTTGTAATAACTATAGATAAAATAGATAATATTGATATGCATCTACATAAATTCGCGGAGCTTTGGACATACCAATGTCCATTCTTCGTAAAGAATATTCGAAGTATCCTTCCCACTCACTCTCTACCAAAATTCGTAGAATACTAATAAGGTTCAAGTCTGTACCAAAGAGAGAAAATATCCCATGGCATGGGTCGTATATGTTCCAAATTTGAAGCCGATTTTTGTTAAGTCAAGCCGATTACTGTCGACTACTGTCTATTATTACTGTTTTGTTGGGGTGAGAGTGTAAGAACGGCACAGTATGAGATACTACCAGCGACACATAGCTCAACGAATAACAACTACTAGGACAATCGGCTTTCAACTGTGGAAATTGGAACCTAAACGCCTTATACCATGGAATATCTCCTAATGCTATCTTCTCTCTATAGTTACATATACCTGAAATCTTAGGTTATCTCAAAATGAAAGATAAAACATTACAGAACTTCACCGGAACTTACTATCCAGTAGAAAAAGACAGTTAAAACTTTATAAATGATTATTGTTCGTTTCACACTTACATAAACCCCCAAAACGACAATACTTCATGACCTTGGCAAAGATATCTCAACTCTCAGAAGGTTTTTGGAGAGTTTTCGTAACTTTTCAACTTCGGTAACTTTTAGAAATTAAGGTAACGTTTTGTCGAGTTTATTGTATTGAGTGAAAGAACGGCACAGTATGAGACACTACCAGTGTCTCATAGGTTCACGATAAACAACAACTACTAGGACTATCGGCTTGAAGATTGGAATTTGGAACATAAACGCCCTATACCTTGGAATATCTTGTTATGCTATAGTTTCTCTATGTTATAACTCACACAGCATTGAAATTTTCCTGATCATGAGGTCCTTTGATAGGCTCATTTATAGTTTGAAGCTGAACATCCACTGTAATGACAAGTCCATCAGTGTCTCCATCAAGAACATCCTTTCTAAGATAATTAACTCCCTTATATTCATGGCAGAACACCCTGTATAATAGACAAATAATGAATAACAACATATTCTTGAAATTCCAATTCCAAAATAGACCAGACAACTATAGTGAGGTCCACGTTATAATGACAGTGGAAAAAGATAGGGGAACAACATACATTTCAATTATATATTCATGTCCCATAAATTAAATTTGAACATTATTTCTGTAAAATCTGGAAGCAGAATTGAAATTTGGGCTTCGAAAAGCACGAGATTGATACTTCTAGAATCTTTGTGCAAATTTTTACTTTCCTTGACCTATTACCATAGGTAAGGAAAGTATTGCTTTCCGAAAAAATTAAGGTACCCCTATTTCCGAAATTCTATACGTTTCAAGGTCTCCTGAGTCCAAAAATGTGGTTTTTGGGTATTGGTCTGTATGTGTGTGTGTGTGTGTGTGTGTGTGTGTGAGTGTGTGTGTGTGTGTGTGTGTGTTGTGTGTGTGTGTGTGTGTGTGGTGTGTGTGTGTGTGTGGTGTGTGTGTGTGTGTGTGTGTGGTGTGTGTGTGTGTGTGTGTGTGTGGTGTGTGTGTGTTGTGTGTGTGTGTGTGTATGAGTGTATGTGCGTCTGTGTACACGATATCTCATCTCCCAATTAACGGAATGACTTGAAATTTGGAACTTAAGGTCCTTACAATATAAGGATCCGACACGAACAATTTCGATCTGATGCAATTCATGATGGCGGATAAAATGGTGAAAATGTTGTCAAAAACAGGGTTTTTCGCGATTTTCTCGAAAACGGCTCCAACGATTTTGATCAAATTCATACCTAGAATAGTCATCGATGAGCTCTATCAACTGCCACTGATCCCATATCTGTAAAAATTTCAGGAGCTCCGCCCCATCTATGCAAAGTTTGATTTTGGATTCCCAATTATCGGGCTTCAGATACAATATTTAAACAAAAAATTTCAAGTGGAAAAGATTGAGCATGAAAATCTCTACAGTTAATGTTGAGTAACATTCCCACCTAATATTGAAAATGAGCTCGAAATTCGAGAAAATGTTATTATTTCAATTACAAACTGTTGCCAACTGTTGATTCTATTAAATCATTCACTATGAAGAGAAAGCAAACTTCGTGTGTCTACAGCCTTATTGTCCTGTCACCAGCTGGCTTGGATCTTTGAATAGTAGACTTGAGATTCGCGGGAACACTAGCGTCAGGTGATAAATTTTCATAACGGCAAGGAAAGTTGTGTGAGTGCGCTACACCAGATTTTGGAGATTTGAATCATTCTTGTTTTCCGGAAAGCATTCTACTGGTTGACATGTTTTGATGCGAACGAACACAACCATACCCTCTCTTATCAGAAAAGGAAGAAGAAGAATAGAGGTAAGATCGCATAGGTATAAGTTCTCTATATGTTAATAAGATGATAAGCCCATATTAACTTGTTGAGGCCATTTGAAATTGTATTCATTCGCTAATTGACTGCCAGATTTTCCATAATAATTTTAAATTATCTTCCACTCATCAATTTATCGCTCAGGCATCGTCCGGTTTGAGTGTCAGTGTGAATTCAGCTCTCGTACTGCTAACACTAGCACTCCCTGTCGAGGCTTTAAGATTCAGGAAATTCGCCCTTAATCTGTCTAAATATTCGTGTCATTTAATATCATAGGAAATTCGGCCTTTTTTTGTGTACATAAATTGCATTTTCGTTTTACGTGAAAAGTTACTCACGTTTCGTATTAATAAGTGAAAAGTGAATGCCAGAGCGCAAGTTTAGTTTTCTGTTTCTATTCATATTCAAATCTTAGTGTTGAATATCCAGACAGTAAATTCCATCCTAGAACCGGGAAACAGCAAGAAACCAACTTTAGTAGTCACCCTTTCGGTTTGCATAATTTCACCGATCTTTCCCTCTCATCTATCCTATCCAACTGTCATTTCATTTCATTTATTCATAGACAATAGATACAACGCAGGTAAAAACAACAGGCATTCGCCCAAAACTGCTTTAAACCTTAATTTGGAATACACAGTCAAGAGGTTATGTAAATGATAACTTGATTCACACACTATTTTAAGTCCAGAAAAATCTATGCACTACAATAATTTTGAATTTATCAGATTAATAAATTTCAAAATACAAATCCAAACAAAACATCTTCCTTCTCAATAACAAAAAATATTAAACATTCCACTTAAATCCAAAAATCTTTTACCTCAAATAGAAGTAGGCAAACAATTCGATTCAAGACAATCATATTGGATTTGGGATTTGGTGAGTAAATTTTTCTTATCTTCTATGTTCTATGTATGTGGTTTTCCTGAATGGATATGTTATTCTACACAAAGATTTGATTCGTTTTATAGAGTCCACATCAGAGCATTTGAAGCTTGTATTTTGAGCTATTTAAATTTAGAGAGCCAGTATTTACGTACAAAACTACTTGAGAAAAAGTTGTACTCACTCTTCTGGAAGAAAACAAGTCACTATGACAGCCACAAGCAGGAAGATTGTATGAGACATTTTTCTCTGGCAGGTTCAAAATGTTTGAATTCTACTCAAAAACTAGCTGAACAAATCAATCTAACTAGCAACTGACTAAAACCTCAAGTGGACAAAATTATGTCAAAATTTTCCTCTTCTCTGTGCTCGAACTGTAGTGGAGTTCACATCATAATGACAGTAAAGAAAGAGAGGGGAACAGCGTTGCCAATTCTCTGCCTTGCCACTATAGACAATAGCTGATACCTGTTTATCTGATGTGATTTTATCTGTTCATTCTTGTTTTGAATGATCGACTATTTTGTATTTGTCGAGGAAATTTATATTTTCCGATTATTAAATAATCGATTCTCATTGATATAGAATATTCTGTTCATCAATTATATCTCTACATTGTTAGAAAACGATGTGGCAACCTTGTGAAGTTGGAAACGGATAGCGCTATCTGTTTTGTCGAATGATAGACAAGGATAGAAACACCAATGTCAATCAAATACTGCCATTATAATGTGGACTTCACTATTATTGAGCATTGTCTATGCATGATCTAGAGATCATTACCCACGCCATACTTTAGTGATATTCATATAAAACTGTCATAATTGTTTGTTTGGGGAGCTTATAGGTGTTATTCATAGATGATAATGCTGATATGTGAGTATGAACAATATATTTCAAGGCTTTTGCAAACGTCAATTAATTTATTCATGATTGAAAATACAAAACTATGCTGTTAGGATTATTCAAACTATCAGATAATAATTCTCACTTTATCATTGTATTAGTAGAAATGTTTCAATTATTGACAGAGCCAAGTGAGGTCTAAGATTCAAGTCGACGGTCTGGCATTTCTCTTAATGTTTGAATGTTTATATGTTGCGCATTTACGGCGAAACGCGGTAATAGATTTTCATGAAATTTGACAGGTATGTTCCTTTTTAAATTGCGCGTCGACGTATTTACAAGGTTTTTGGGAATTTTGCATTTCAAGGATAATATAAAAGGAAGAAGTAGCCTCCTTCATACGCCGCCAATATTAGAGTAAAAATCTGGGGCCTGTTTCATAAAAACTCCTGTCTGTAATACAGGAACAGCTGATTTTATCGGCTATATTGAGCATGCAATTGGAATGGTGATTTTCCTGTATTACGTGACTTATAAATTTTATGAAACAGGGCCCAGACTATAGAATTTACTCATCTATCTTAAATCAGCTGAAAGTGATTACACAGATGTGTGGAGAAGTAAGTCTATTGCTGTATTTCCATAAGGTATATAGTTTCAATCACGTGCTTGTGGATGAGAATACTGCGTGAGCTCTACTGTTCACAGAACTACTAGTATTGTAGATATGGGGAGATTCACTCCAGTGGGGTCCACGTTATAATGGCAGTGGAGAAATAAAGGAGAACCAAGGTGTCGATTCTCAGCCTGGCCACTGACTTCTCTATAGGATAACTAATACCGGAATATCGTAGAATAGGCTATCTGATGGAATATCCACTGTTAATTCTTGTGAAAAGAATCAATCATGTTTTGTTGGTCAAAAAAATATATTTTTCAATGATTCGAATCTCCATAATCGAGATTGAATATTTTGTTATTAATATTATATTTATGCATTGTTGAAAAACGATCTGACAACGTTGCGGAGGTAGTGGAGTATATCTGCTTTGTGGAATGATAGACAAGGATAGCAGCACCAATGTTAATCAAATACTGCCATTATAAGGTGGACCTCACTATAGCATTTTATGGGCCTAATATTAAATTAATACGTACTATACTGTATATGTGTTGCGCGGGTAGCCTACCCTTCTCCTTCATTGAAGGGTTTCCAAAGGGTTTAACGCAATGAATTGTGCCGGTTGCACAAAAACCGGTTAATTTTTAATCGTGATCAATTTAAAACGAGAATCAATCTGAGCTTTCATTTCGAAACAGCCTTCTCAGATTGGTTCTTTAATTGCGAATTAAATTTAACCGAGCTTCGTGCTACCGGGCCATTGCCAAATAAGCATTAACCACATTGAAACCATTCTAATTTTTACTTTCCTTGCCCTATTACCATAGGTAAGGAAAGTATTGCTTTCCTAAAAAAAATTAAGGTATCCCAATTTGTAAATTTCTCTACGTTTCAAGGTCCCCTGAGTCCAAAAAAGTGGTTCTTGGGTATGTGTGTGTGTGTGTGTGTGTGTATGAGTGTATGTGCGTCTGTGTACACGATATCTCATCTCCCAATTAACGGAATGACTTGAAATTTGGAACTTAAATTCTTTACAATATTATAAGGATCCGACACGAACAATTTCGATCCGATGCAATTCAAGATGGCGGGTAAAATGGTGAAAATGTTGTCAAAAACAGGGTTTTTCGCAATTTTCTCGAAAACGGCTTCAACGATTTTGATCAAATTTATACCTAAAATAGTCATTGATAGCCTCTATCAACTGCCTTAAGTCCCATATCTGTAAAAATCTCAGGAGCTTTATGCAAAGTTTGATTTTAGATTCCCAATTATCAGGCTTCAGATACAATCTAAACAAAAAATTTATTATACTTAATTCTTAGATACAATTTGAACAAAAAATTTCTAGTGAAAAAGATTGAACATTAAAATCTCTTCAATTAATTTCTTGTAAAATTTTCACCTAAAATTGGAAATATGCTCGAAATTTGAGAAAATGTGATTATTTCAATTGCAAACTGTTGACAACTGTTGATTCTATTAAATCATTCACTATGAAGAGATAGCAGTCCTCGTGTGTTTCCAGCGTTATTGTCCTGTCACCAGCTGGCTCAGATCTTTGAATGGTAGTAGACTTGAGATGCGCGGGAACACTTGCGTAAGTTGTTCAATTTTCATAACGGCAAGGAAAGTTGTGTGAGCGCGCCACACCAGATTTTTCACACTTTTTTCATGTACCTTGTAACTGTTACATTATTTTTCTGTATGAGATAACAATATTGTTACCCTGGAAATCCCACAAAACCAATATTACTTCTTCTTTCAGTTCAATCGTTTGATTGGTTGGCAGCCTTCCATCTAAATCAGTCTATTGCTACTCTCTTCCATTGTATATAGTTCATAGTTTAATTCACAAATTACATTTGGCTGCTCAAGAATTATTAAATTTATTCAGTCTCAGTACTTCACTTGCGGAATCCGGATTGATTAGTTTTTCCTGAAGTTTTTCATTTTCTGTAAGTTGATTGAGAAATTCAGTGACACAGTAGCGATTTCGAATGCATGCTTTGTTTCTCTAACAACAATTTCACCTGCTATTAACTTTGATTCTCTTCAATCTCTGTTATCTGTAATAGTTTATAGAAATTAGTTATAGTTTATAGTGATTTTGTATGCATGCTTTGTTTATTTTTTACTAGCAGGGCACCCGTGCTTCGCCACAGGAATTGAAAGATAAGATTATTTTTGTGAACCATTTATGATCTAAATTTTACCAACATTGTTATAATCATTTTTGAGATTAGGCCACAACTTGGCATGAAAACTATTGAGTCAAATCATTCGATTAATCATTGATGTGTTGGAAGTGCTCTGTAGAAGAAAAAGCAGATGCATAATACTATAACAGAATAGGGAGAATATAATACATCTAGGTTTTCATAAAATAATAGGTCAATTACTTCAAAATCTCAATGCTTTATTATCACAATCTATTTATAAGCTATGTACAGTTTTCATTAAAGTAAAATCATACAACCTTTTCACAGAGATAAATTTTTTTATAATGAAAAAATACTGAAGAACCAGTATCATTACACAGTACACAGAGGAAAAATTAATCACGTTTATTGATTTGAAGTTGAAGAAAAATAATATTTATTGTAAGATCAAAATAGAACTTTGATACTGTGATGGAAATTCAAGCGTATCATGAATATTGAGCGTTGAATAAATCATATATTTCAGATTCAATGATGAATTATTGGGAACAAATAGCAAATTATTCTCATTTTGACTAACAACTAATGTATAAATATTTTTCTCTTAAATTGTTCACACTTTCCAATCATTTTTCCAATATTTTCCGTTGATTTGATCACTTTGAACCAACTTTATACTAATGTATAAATATTTTTCTCACAATTTGTTTACATTTTCCAATCATTTTTCCAATATTTTCCGTTGATTTGATCACTTTGAACCAGCTTTATACTAATGTATAAATATTTTTCTCACAATTTGTTGTCACTTTTACATTATTTTTCCAATATTGTTCCTCAATTTGTTTATTTTGTACCAACACTATAGTAGTTATAATCGTTCCGATTTCGATTATTAGATGCCAAGTCCACTCGAATTCCTCGAGTATTTATGGGTTCGCATCTGAAGAAAGAAAAGAAATAGACTATTAGAATAAAACTAATAACTCATTTATTTATTTATTTATTTATTTATTTATACGTGGATACAATAACAAATCATATAAATATGATTGGGAAGTAACAACAGGCTTGGCCCAAAACTATTCCATTCCCAAATTTTGATTACATGTCCAAAAAGTGAAAATTTGAAGCTCAGATTTTGCAGGTCGGACTCAGCAATGTCTCCCGGCTTCATAGGCCAAAGAAGTTATTGACTCTTTAAATCTTTTTAATTTTTGTATTGGCCTATAAGTGCATATGCATATACAGAGTGTCCCATCAAGATTGTAACAGCCGTTGACCATAGACTCTTCTCAACATTTATGACAAAAAATGTTCAGTAAGCTTTTTTCCTATCGACCTTAGTTTTCGAGATATATGGAATTTTCGATATTTTCAGAATATGCCCACTTCCGGTCATTAAATACTCAATAACTCGAAAACTAGTGGTTGAATTTCAAATTCAAGGGTATTGTTGAAAAGAGAAAAACATTTCAAACAAGATTATAATGATTTGAAAGCTAATGACTCGAAAACTAGTGGTGGAATTTCAAATTCAAGGGTATTGTTGAAAAGAGAAAAACATTTCAAACAAGATTATAATGATTTGAAAGCTTATAAAATCGAGAAGTTTTTGGAATATTGAAACCACTATAATAATTACCCGGAGAAAAATCAAGAAAAATCGGTTTGAAATTTGACATTAAATTTGAAGAATAGAATTTTTTCAAGTTGAAGCCCTGATAAAAAACTACAAAATATCTAACAACAGATAAGATTACATTAATCTTGTTTTAAATGTTTTTCTCTTTTCAACAATACCCTTGAAATCGAAATTCGATTAGTAGTTTTCGAGTTATTGAGTATTTAATGACCGGAAGTGGGCATATTCTGAAAATATCGAAAAATCTATATATCTCGAAAACTAAGGTCGATAGGAAAAAAGTTTACTGGACATTTTTTGTCATAAATGTTGTGAAAAATCTATGTTACAACCTTGGTGGGACACCCTTTATAAACTAATAGATACTATTATTCAAACTTTGAACACTATACTACTATAGTGAGGTCCACGTTATAATGGCAGTGTTTGATTAGATATGGTATTACTATCCTTGTCTATCATTCAACAAAGCGGATAGCACTATCTCTTCCTCACTTGGCTCTGTTGCCAGATCATCTTTTAACAATGTAGAATCATTCATTAATTAACAAAATATTACATCTTAATTATAAAAATGAATTATGAAATTATTGAAAAAATATAATTTCTTGCTTAATAAAATGTAATTGTTCATTTTCAACGAGATTGAACCGTTAATATTACATCAATTAATCTGTATCAGATACCGTCTATTGAAGGCATTGACAAGACAGAGGATCGGCAACGTTTCATGGTTCCACTTTATTCTATTTTACAATGAAGCACAAATCGGGAAAGAAAAACTATAGAGAAACGATAGCATAAGTAGATATCCCATGGTATAGGGCGTTTATGTCGCAACTTTTACTGTTATCCCAAGCCGATAGTTCACATAAGTAGTTCTTTCCTATGCAGCTTTATGACGTTGGTAGTCTCTCATATTGTGCCGTTCATACACTCTTACCCGGTCAAAACAGTAAAAATCGGCAATAATCGGCAGTAATCGACTTGAGATAACAGTAAAAGTTGCGACATAAATTCCCTATACTATGGGATATCTACTTACGCTATTGTTTCTCTATGGAAAAACTAAGTCTCTTCTACAATGAAGCACAAATCGGGAGAGAAAAACTAAGAATACCTTGTACGTTTTTCTCCTATCTTTCTCCACTGCCATTATAACATGGACCTCACTATATTCAAATTTGATTGTAAAGTACATTTCGGAGAATAAAAAGTAATCTGATTTGATTCGACTATTAGAATAAAACTTTAAATTTATTTTTTGGATAAAACAAACAATAGAATATAATAGCTGGAAAATAAAAAACAGGCTATTGCCCAAAACTTTTTCAATTTCCTAATTTTGTCTCAAATTATGTAAATATTATGTAGGTACACAGATTAACATAGTAGGTACACAAATATCGGGACACCGAGCTTGGCTCGTTATTTTTATTTATTGATAAAACAGAACACAATGATCGTGTTTATATTTTACAACTGGCTATACGTCAGCTTATGAATATTTCGGGGATGCGATATTTTTATTTTCCACAGAATCACTCGCTCACTTTTTACTATCCACGGACGACAATAGTCTCAGCTGCTTCAGCCAAGGATGAATTATCCTTTTAATGTCGTCCAGCGAGTTTTCCCAAGGATGAGACCTAGTGCAATCGAATTTTTATATCATAAACCTACTATGCTCCAAATTTCGTGAAAATCGTTAGAGCCGTTTTCGAGATCCGTTGAACATAAATAACCAGATATAAAAATAACCAGATAACCAGATATAAAAATATAAACATATAAAAATATAAACAGATATACAGAAATTGCTCGCTTAATATAATAGGATTATTACGTGTTCAAAGTTTGAAGCTGACTGATCAATTCCTTCTCAAGTTGTTGTAGAACATACAAACAGCCAGACAACAACTTTGGCCTTCAGTAAGTCAAAAGTGAGAACTCGCTAACGCTCGTTCAATTATACTCACGAGCAATTCACATTGTTGAAGTAATCGTTGGGGTGGCAGTTAGTAATATTCTTGCATTGGCAGGTGCAATTTTTTGAATCCCAACTTTTAATGTCTTTCCTTATCAGACATTTTTCCCTCGCAGTGGAATTTTTGCAAACACATTTGCAAGCATCCTCGTCGTATCTCACCAGTTTTGAAATACAGTCCTGAAAAAGATTGAGATACAAAATAGTTATTTGTGCAACTAGTGCGCAAAGTGACAGTTTGCTGCACCGAAAAGAAACGTTTACGCCCGAGCCGTAGGCGAGGGCGGAATGGTTTCTTGAGTGCAGCAGAGGAACTTTGCGCACGTATTTCACATTAAGTTTTTCCTACAGTTACCATTGAATATGAAAAGTGGGTAATTATGGGTAAAATTGCCTGAAATGCATCAAATGTTTTCCTGTGTAATTTTATTATTGATAAAAACCTTAATCCTAAAATCCTAAAGTCCTCGTTGTCCTTGGTTATAATATATAATGAATAATAATTAGCGCGTTGTGCTTGGTTGCACCTCAGCTCACTATGGCAGCCACAGCAGTCACTGTTACCAACTTCATTTTGATTTTGCTGCACTGTTGCTCCATATAACCTACGAAGTATTTTGCGTTGCCATGTTGCAAATCTGGAGTGCAGAAAAATTTTTCCCGCACTAGAGCGGAAAAGTGATTCTTTGCGTTCTGTAATCAGTGCAGCAATGGCCACTTTTCAACGTAACTGTAGGAAAAGATTATAGTAAGGTCCAAGTTTCTCAATTTACTCCATCAATAGTTAATCATCGGTTATGTAGATTTCAAAGTGTTTCTATCCAATAGCCACATCTTCTTCATCCTCATCCAATATCTACTCAGATTCAGTTATTTGTTAGTTGTTGAGTGTATGTAATGTAAGTATGCTCTCACAAAACCTATAGTGAGGTCCACGTTAAGTGAGGTCCACAGTTGCCTCATTGAATGCAATTTCTATGCAATATTAATCTAGTAGTTCTGTGAACAGTAGACCTCGCGCTCAGTAAGTTACATTGACCTGTTGTTATGTTTTCTCAAAAATTAACAAATAATTTATCAATCAAAAATGTCTAGAAAAAAATCCTAAATAAACATAGAGCTTTCTGTCCTATCGTACCGTGACGTGTCGTCCCGGAATGTGAGTGTGAGCGCTGTTATCAGGTCTGGCTGCCGTCGATACGCCAATCCAATCAACCCATCAGAGAACATTCTGTGTTGTCGTGTTGGCGAAAAATCGGTGTGTTGGAATTAACGAAATAAACTACCATAATGCTGATTTCCTACAAACTTCATTTCTCACTTTTCATGATTTTAGAAATCAATTTCTTTTCAATAATATTTGTTGCAATTTTAATCATCAGATTAAGAAAGAAAAATGTGAAAGAAATTTTTTTATCAATAACTCCAAACTCCAAACCAGAATCATGGCCTCAGCTTATGGAAAGACAAAGTTAGTAGACAACAACTGTCTACTAACGTTGATGGAAAGATACATTTTCAAGATGATCGATGTTTTTGAACGGATAGTATTATAGCTCACTAGACAGCTGATTCATGATGAATAATTCTAAAGTCTGATTTTTACGGTAATATTGACGTTTAAAGGAGACTACTTTTCTTTTGTATTATCCTTAAAATGCAAAATTTTACAAAACCGTATGTATACGTCGATGCGAAATTCAAAAAATCTGGTGTGGTACACTCACACATCTTTCCTTGCTCATTGAACTGTAAGCCTCATTCTCAAACGAGAATAATTTAGGGGAATAACATCATGACAATTATTGGCGGCAACATATTATTTGCAACTACGATCAGACTACTATATATGTGTATATATAATTATTGTTTTCAGAGTACTTTTTCCTTCGTGTAAATTGTGAAATTAGATGATTTTTTTCGTCAAAACAGCTGTTCTACAGATGAAATATCTTGACTATGACTGTGTACTTTTTACTTTCCTTGCCCTACTACCATAGGTAAGGAAAGTATTGATTTCCAAAAAAAATTAAGGTACCACAATTTCAAGTTTTCTATACGTTTCAAGGTCCCCTGAGTCCAAAAACATGATTTTTATAAACTGCTCTACCTACCTACCTACCTCATGCACAAGATGGAGGTTACAAAGTCCATTTCTCAAGGATAGGGTGGACCCCCCATTAGTTTCCCAGGAAAAAGACTCATGCAAGTTGATAGATCTGATAAATAACTATACAGGGTATGAATTTGAAAAAAATCGTTAGAGCCGTTTTTGAGAAAATCGTGAAAAACATGGTTTTTAGTCATTATCCGCCATTTTTCTCAATAATATTACGGAGCTCCTGAAATTTTCCCAGGAATGAGACTCATGCCAGTTGATAGGGCTTATAGATAGCTATCCATGATATAAATTTGAAGAAAATCGTTAGAGCCGTTTTCGAGAAAACCGTGAAAAACATGGTTTTTTCGTCATTATCCGCCATTTTTCTCAAGAATATTACAGAGCTCCTGAAATTTTCCCAGAAATGAGACTCATGCCAGTTGATAGGGCTTATAAATAGCTATCCATGGTATGAATTTGAAGAAAATCGTTAAAGCCGTTTTCGAGAAAAACATGGTTTTTTAGTAATTATCCGCCATCTTGAATTGAATTTTATTGAATTTCTTATTGTCGGATCCTCATGGTATAAGGACCTTAAGTTTAAAATTTCAAGTCAATCGGTTGATTAGGAATGGAGTTATCGTGTTCACAGACATACACACACACACATACACATACACACACACATACACACACACACAGAACAACACCCAAAAATCATGTTTTTGGACTCAGGGGGACTTGAAACGTATAGAAAACTTGAAATCAGGGTACCTTAATTTTTTTTGGAAAGCAATACTTTCCTTACCTATGGTAATAGGGCAAGGAAAGTAAAAGGGAACATACCTGTCAAATTTCATGAGAATCTTGCTGCGTTTCGCTGTAAATGCGGAACATAAAGAGAAATGCAAAACCGTCAACTTGAATCTTAGACTTCACTTCGCTCGGTCAATGAACTATTGATTGCATGCAATAACGCATGCAATGAATAACTAAAATAACATAGTATTGTCTCTGGACCTTCCTCGGCTTTGAACTCGGACTGACCTGTTGCCAGTATGTCTTGAAGGAGATTAGCTTTTGATGTTAGCATTTTTGATACACCAACCCCAACAGCCATTAGCCGTTTTCACACCGATATCTCGCCGACACGACATACAGACAGGATTTACTCTGATGGACAGTATGAGAGGAGGCTATGGTTTATAACTGCGCGAGGTCTACCGTTCACAGAACTACTAGTAGTATAGAAGAACAATAATAATTAGTGATACTCACATGTTTCTTGACCCTACAGGAAAGTTGACAGTCCAGATGTCTCTCAACTGGGACCACTTCTATCCTCTTTTCTTTGGGAGGTTTATTTCTTCCTTGCAGAGCCATTACTGCAACCTGTCCAATTAATAATTGAATTTTAAAATTTGTCAAATGAATGTAGCTCTATCAATAATAAGTCAATGGAAATTAATTGGAAGTTGTATTTGTTCAAATTCCAATTAATAATTAATTATTATTAAACGAAAATCCCAATAAAATACTGTAAATAACCCCGAATTAATGAATGTAGAGGACAGAAAAAACAGAAGAAAAAGAAGAAGAAGAAGACCGGAGAAAAAAGAAGATGATGATGATGATAATGTTGATGATGATGAAAGCAGGAGTGGAAGACAAACAAGATAGGAATTAGAATAGGAACAAGAAAGACTAGTGAGGAAGAAGAAGGAAATGAAGAATAATAAGGAGAAGGAGAAGAAGAAGAAGAAGAAGACAACAGGAGACAAGAAGAAAAGACGAAGAAGGAGGAATAGAAATCAGAAGAAGATGGAAACGATGGAGGAGGAGACTGCCGCTGATGAAAGCAGGAGTAGAAGAAGAACAAGATAGGAATTAGAACAGGAACAAGAAAGACTAGTGAGGAAGAAGAAGGAAATGAAGAATAATTAGGAGAAGAGAAGAAGAAGAAGACAACAGGAGACAAGAAGAAAAGACGATGAAGGAGGAATAAAAATCAGAAGAAGATGGAAACGATGGAGGAGGAGACTGCCGGAGAAGAAGAAGAAGAAGAAGGAAAGAAGGAGCTGGAATTAGAACAAGAAGATTACAAAGAAGAAAGAGAACATGGAAGAGAAGAACTGAAACAAGGACAAGAAAAACTGAAACAATGAGATGATCATAAAGAGGATGACAACACCAGAAGAAGAAGAAGAAGAAGAAGAAGAAGAAGAAGAAGAAGGAAAGAAGAAGAAGAAGAAGAAGAAGAAGAAGAAGAAGAAGAAGAGAAGAAGAAGAAGAGAAGAAGAAGAAGAAGAAGAAAAGATGAAGAAGAAGAACTACTTGAACTAGCAATGCAGTAGAAATCATTACCAGTACTGTAGGTGAGTAGGCTATGTATTCGGAGCTTTTTTAATTGTCCAATTTCTCCGAAATTTCTGAATTATGTACGGCTTTATCATATTCATCTAATAGAAAATAATATTCTCTACAAAAAATGTTCTATCAAACATTGGGCTCAAAATGCACCGTTCCAAAGATATATGCTAAAAATTGAAAGCTCTTCCATTTTCATGAACTGACATCTCTGACTTCCCAACTCGGAGAATTCCGCCAAAGCTGGTCCAGTCAGCTTTGAAAAATGAGAAATTGGAACACCAACACCCCCAAGCGTGAAACATTTCAACTAAACTCGACATTGCTTTATATTTCCCCAAATTGTGGCTCTAAAAGCCATTTTATTGAAAAACTTCAAAAGAAATAATTTGTAGACAATGAAACGTTAAAAAGATCATGTGGTTACACATTTTCATGTAACTATCAAGGCAAAGGCATAAAATATCAAAAAACTGAAGAAGTTGGCTTTCTCAGTTATGAAAGTGTATAATTAAAACAGTAATATCGTCTTTTATTTCCATGTATCTGATAATGTTTTCCAATCAGTCGATAGAAAATTCAATTTTCTACGAATCTTTTCATATGAACTATCAAGGCAAAGGCATAAAATAGCAAAAACTGGAGAGGCTCAGCAAGCTTTCTTTAAGTGTATAATTAAAACAGTAATATCGTCTTCAATTTCAATGTAACTGATGATGTTTTTCAATGAGTCGATAGAAAATTTCATTCTCTACAAAATATTTCAAGTAAATATTTCGCTAAGATCAACCGTTTAGATGTTATCAACCAAAAACTGCAGAAACTACAATTTTTTATATTCAATGCTTGAGATTCGACTCTTGGCGTTTCTCAAAATGATCCAGTCTTGGTATCTGAAATAATTTACAGAAGGCCTCGCTCGCCCATTCTAGCGGAATTCATGAGAACTAACGTTCATTTAAAAGCAGTACTTCGTAACAGTTTCTGTAACAAACACTGTTTTCCTATCTAGTTATCTTGAATTAAGTTATTTTGGAAAATATTACTGGACAAGATTTCAAGCAAATAAAACGGTCTATCAATTTTGCAGGATTCATATGCTATTAAATGCGACAAATAGTTAAAATCTATGATTTTAATTGAGAATTTTGTTTTGAGTAGTTGTGTTGACTGTTTGTTTTTGATAAGTTTCGACTTTATTATTCTATAAATCGTATCTGTTTACTGGCACAAATTATAGATAATTTTATGCTCTACAATTTGAGCAAAGATTTTGTGTAAAATAATTGGAAATGAAGTAACAATGTCAAGAAAACTAGAGCACTGTACCAATGTTGTAGAAGTCTAGTTACAAACTCTGCCGCTAGATGTCATGAGCGCCCCCTTTTGCAATCGCCTGCTTCAAGACCAAACTTCTCTGGGCTGTCAGGAATAATTCCAGCGTTTCCCAAAACCAGGTCTCTCAAGTAGTTTTTCCATTATAACTTTTGAATGGTAAATTGTAGCGAAATTCGACAAAGGACCATTTTTGTAGCAAATTGAATTTCACATCGAATGGTGTATGAAACTTGATTTTGCAATTCAATTTCAAGGTGTTAATAATCACTTTTATGGAAATTTCTTCCAATATAAGAGGAACGAAGAAGCTAATTCTGGAGAAAAAGGGAGTAAAATTCGATTGAGGTCGTGAAGGAAGAAAAATAAGAGAAAGAAGAAGTTTCTCCTCTCATTTTCTTTCTTTTCCTCGCTCTCACACACTCTCTCTTTTTATCTCTCTCACTCTCTCTCTCTTCATCTTTCTCTAATAATAATCAGTCATCACACATTATCAAAATAATGATAATAATATTAATAATCAGCAGTAAGGAGAAGGAGAAGAAGAAGAAGAGAAAGATGGGAGGAAGAAGAAAAAGAGTTTCTGTTCTCTTTCTCTTCCTTTTACTCTCATTCTCTCTCTCTCCCCCTCCCTCCTTCTCACACACACTCTATCTCTCTCTCTCACACTAATGATGACATAAAATGATCACAACCATCATCATCATCATAATATTAATAAAAAGAACAAGAGAGAGAGTACAGCAGAAGAATAACAAAACAAGAAGGAGAAGAAGAAGAGAAGAAAAGAAGAAGAAGAAGAAGAAGAAGAAGAGAAGAAGAAGAAGAAGAGAAGAAGAAGAAGAAGAAGAAGAATAAGAAGAAGAAGAAGAAGAAGAGAAAGAAGAAGAAGAAAAAGAGAAGAAGAAGAAGAAGAAGAAGAAGAAGAAGAAGAAGAAGAAGAAGAAGAGAAGAAGAAGAAGAAGAAAAGAAGAATAACAAAAGAAGAAGAAGAAGAAGAAGAAGAAGAAGAAGAAGACGAAGAAGAAGAAGAAGAAGAAGAAGAAGAAGAAGAAGAAGAAGAAGAAGAAGAAGAAGAAGAAGAAGAAGAAGAGAGAGAAGAAGAAGAAGAAGAAGAAGAGAAGAAGAAGAAGAAGAAGAAGAAGAAGAAGAAGAAGAAGAAGAAGAGAAGAAGAAGAAGAAGAGAAGAAGAAGAAGAAGAAGAATAAGTACAAGAGAAAGAGCATGCGAAAAACTACAACAGAGAGAAAAAGATGATAATGAAGATGATAATAAAATTAATTAACACAACATGATATATAATATAATAATATCGAGTCATCTGGCTGGCTCAGGTCTGGTGTCAGAGTTTTCAGGTCGTAATATATTATGATAAATGAAAACGAATGGATGAAAATGAGAGTAAAAACGGCAACAGTTGTTACAGCTGTTATATAGCTATGGTGAATGTGATATTTTCGAGCTCAAAATTTAAGTGTTTTTATTCTTTATTTTGTGAATTTATACTTTGTTTCATGTTTTTAAGAAACTCTTATTATTAATCCATCCAAATTTAAAATTGTTTGTTTTATTCTAATGTATATTTTAGATTGTGATTTGGTGTAGAAATTTGAATGGACATAACCTATAATATTTGGACAATTTAAAACTAAATTAGGAAATTGAAGAAGTTTTAGGCAATAGCCTGTTTTTTCTTTTCCGATTCTTGTATTTTTTTGCTAACCTTATAAATAAATAAATAAATTATTCGGACGTAACTTACCTCAAAATAGAGAGTTTCAGTTCTATTAGGTTGACAGCTGTAGAGCTGATTTGGACTGCATCTGGAGCATCTTTCGATTTCAATGCAGTTGGGCACTCGCCATTCGGTCAGACTTTCCTTATCGTTCATTTCAACCGACGTAAGGACAGGTCTACAGCCAGGTGCTACCGCCCCCCTAATCACTGGAGCATCTATGAATCAAAATATTTTAATAATAATTAATCCACTCGATAAAAATTAAAATTCCATTATTTGATTGTATGAGAAGATATACAGGGTAATTCATAATTATGGTAATATAATTTGATACGTGATAGTAGAGGTAAAAATAAGTAAAAAAGTTCCCATAAACATATATCCATAAACGCTTCATTAGCGAGCTATACAGGGTGAAAGATTTCGCCCGGAATTCAGTTCCTCTGGTGAAATACACCGATGCTGAATTGTTTGGGGACTAGTTTTTGAAAAACTTATGCTGGATTCATATGGAAAAATATCTGAAAAACTGAATAAATCTAGGCTGGAAGCTGTAGTGTGAGTAGTTTTTGAGAAAAAAGTTGAAATATGCAAAAAATCTAAGTAGAAAAACACAGACTTCTACGTTTGATGCCCAATAACTTTCTTTAATGATCAGTAAACAAATAATTTTTCGCAATAAAAATTGTAAAGAATCTAATTCTGAAAAGAATGATGTAAGCTGTGTAAACTAAATTTGAATAAAAGTTGGATAAAATGTATTCTTATGTAGTACATTACACCACATAAATTTGCTGTTTTATGAGTAGAGAACTAATAACTCATAAGTTGTACCTGATTGCTAGTTTTATTCAATTTTTCAAATATTTTTCCATATGAATCCAGCATAAGTTTTTCAAAAACTAGTCCCCAAACAATTCAGCATCAGTGTATTTCACCAGAGGAACTGAATTCCGGGCGAAATCTTTCACTCTGTATAGCTCGCTAATGAAGCGTTTATGGATATATGTTTATATGAACTTTTTTCTTATTTTTACCTCTACTATCACGTGTTAAATTATTTTACCATAATTATGAATCACCCTGTATATATGTAGGAATGATAATAATGATAATTGAACGAGCATTAGCGAGTTCTCACTTTTGTCTTACTGGGGGCCAAAGTCGTTTTGTGTCTGCTTGTATGTTCTACAATAACTTTAGAGAGAATTGATCAATCAGCTTCAAATTTTGAACACGTATTCTTCGAGCCTTTTTACAGGTCCAGTTCGTTGGACAACAAAATTGACTCACTCCTTCGTCTTTTTTCAGGATATAACAGATGACATAGAAAGTGCATAAGAAAAAGACGTGTTTCGATTTTATCATTTAGTCAGCTGAAGAATTCACTTCATGCAATCACAACAGTTTTTCCATTCATTCATTCATTACATCTGCTGAGGCTATTTGAAAGCTATCACACAGCCAGTTTACCTATTATTTTAGAATTTATCTATTTTTTGAATGAATGAATGAATGAATGAATGAATTTATTTATTTATTTTTTTTTGAATGAATGAATGAATGAATGAATGAATGAATGAATTTATTTGCCAAAAACAAATACAAAAAAGCTTTACAAAAAATAAATATAAGTATATGCTACTGCACTTGAACCAAGATACATACATTTATTTAATTAGATATAATAACGAAATGATATCCTTTACGATACAAACAATAGTTTTAAAATGAAGATTCAATTTATGATCACATGCATAAGTACAGTAGGTGAGGCAAAAACACCGGCAAAAGGAAGATTCCTTGTGCGCCAGTGTGAGTCGTAAATCAGCTTAATCAGGGATGTAATATATAAACTTGAATCTAGCGTATGAAGTGTTCGAAAATATAATTTATAATATGAAGTTGATTATTGTATAAAAGTCAACGATTGGAAATAATTCAAGTATAATTTAATTTATAACGAGGTTCACGTTATAATGGCAGTGGAGTAAGATATGATAACAACGTTGCCTTTGTCAATGCCTTCAATAGACGGTAGCTGATACAGGTTTATTGATGGAATATTAGCTGTTCATTCTTGTTTAAAATTATCAATTATATTTTATTGAACAACAAATCATATTTCCAATAACTTCATAATGACTTTACATAGGTATTTTGTTAATTAATTAATCACTTTACATTGTTAAAAGACGATCTGGCAACAGAGCGAAGCGAGAAAGAGATAGCGCTATCCGCTTTGTTGAATGATAGACTAGGATAGCAGTACCATTGCTAATCAAACACTGCCATTATAACGTGGACCTCACTATAGCAAGTCATAGCTTATGATTGTAATCATGGGATAATAGAAGATTTTAACTGATATCTATTTGAACTGATTTCACCTGTACATCTATATTGGGGAGAAAACCTGTTATCATGTATTGAGTCTTCCAAATTCTTCATTCCAGCAAACTATTAGATAACAATAAAATATGTTTCAAATTTCACTTTAAACCGTGAACAATGAAGCGATATTCACGTTATAAAGTTGCTGAAAATGATAGGGCTACAGAGTTGCCTATACTTATCTGTTATATCATCACTTTCTATAAATATTACAATTTATAAATATAAAATATTTCTATAAATATTGTATATTACAGTGAGGTCCACGTTATAATGGCAGTGTTTGATTAGCAACGGTATTACCATAGAGAAACGATAGCATAAGTAGATATCCCATGGTATAGGGCGTTTATGTCGCAACTTTTACTGTTATCCCAAGCCGATAGTTCACGTAGTTCTTTCCTATGCAGCTATGTGACATTGGTAGTCTCTGAAATTGTCTATCATTGTCTATTATTATCCTTGTCTATCATTCAACCAACAAAGCGGATAGCACTATCTCTTTCTCGCTTTGCTCTGTTGCCAGACCGTCTTTCAACAATATAGAATTGACAATTAAACAACAAAATATATCATCTTGACTATGTAAATTCATTATGAAATCATTCCTAAATAATCTCTTGCTTAATAAAATATAATTGATTATTTCAAACGAGGATGAACAGTTAATATTACATTAATAAACCTGTATCAGCTACCGTCTATAGAAGGCATTGACAAGACAGAGAATCGGCAACGTTGTTCTTCTATCTTTCTTCACTGTCATTATAACGTGAGGAAGCTTTGATCATTCAATTTATTCCGCCAATATATCTGATCTTCCAGTATTAGAATTATAGCTATTTTCTTATTGATAATAATTGATTTTATTTTATTTGTCTACTAGGGAATTTATTATCTCATCATCAAATCTCATAATTCAAACTGAATATTTCTATAACAGATGAGTTTCTTTTCAAGCTTTAAAGTGTTAAGTTCCTTAGTTCCAATTTGATACAGTATTTCCCACTTATTAGAGATGGTTTAGTGGAATATTTTCATTTTATTTGGCTTTCAACTCATCTTAATTCTAAATTCCTAGTCTCTATATATAAAAATGAATGTCTGTTTGTGTGTTAGTTTGTTTGTTCCCTATAGACTCGAAAACTACTTGACAGAACGGCATGGAACTTTGGGAATATGTTGTGTGAATATTGGGGATGGTTTCTGAACAGAAATTTCAATAGGGGGGCTAATAATAATTTTATATTAATCCATCTTACAGACCTATGTTTCGAAATTGTCGGCCGAGCGGCTAACGTAGAACGGGAAGATCATCATGATTCAAGATCATGTTGTGATTTAGCATCTAAACTTACCAGCTGTAATAAACACGTCACTCTGTGATAAAATTGTTTTCTGGTATTAGAACGGCTGTTTTAAGCACATGGGAGTCCGTATTGAGATGTAGATAAAAATATTGATTGTCAGATAAATTTCATGATTCACCAAATAAAGTCAAGTGTGACATGAGATACATTGACTTTTTGGCGGTACGAAGTTCGCCGGGTAAGCTAGTTAGGGCTATATATATTTTGGACTAAAAATTGGACAAAACTTATGACGTTATAAACTTTAGCTAAGGTTTTTACACCAAAGTTTTAACAAAATGGTTATTTTTTCCGTCCTTATAGATTCTATTAGATTGAACATAACTTATCATACACATGATGAACATATGTGTTTGTCAAGTTCCATTCAACCTAATAGAATCTATAGGACGGAAAAACAAACATTTTGTTAATAACTTTTGTGTAAACGCAGCTATAACAGCTATTTTTGGACAATTTCTATCCTAATTTGGAAAAGGAAAAGTTTTGTGGATTTAAGCCTGTCGTTCCTTTTATTTTTCAATCATTCATAGTTCAGAATGATATTGTTTATATATAAATGTATAAATAAATAGGCCTGAATATATAAATAATGCAGTGTTTCTTAATGAGAAACACAACGACTTTTCAACATGCAGTGTGGAACTAGAATTCTAATATTTATTATATTTTATCCGTCAAGAAAAAATATTTTCAATGTTTAATAATATTTTAATTGTTAATATATATTTTAATATAATTTTCACGGTTAACATTGATTATTTCGTTTACTATTTATATCTCTGAATTTTTTTGAAAGCGATCTGGCAATGTTGTGGAGCTAGAAAAGGATAGCTCTATCTGCTTTGTTGAATGATAGACAAAGATAACAAACCAATGTTGATCAAATACTTCCATTATAACGTGGACCTCGCTATAGTTATGCTGGGGTGATTGACTACATTTCTCAAGGAGCTATAAATTTTAATTCATTGAAAATATTATCCTACTTACGTCTCTCAATTGATAATTTCTGGTTTGTAGTTTCATATCCTGTTGCTATGATGGGTGATCGGTTGTGCCCTGAAATAAATTAATGATTATAAATAGATGAATAAATTACTGATTATTAAAACTCCCATATATTTCTTGAATAAAACGTGCAATTCAAAGTTTAAATCCTATTCAACTATGGGGAAAATCCTCATCCTCACATGTCTTGTTCAAGCTTCAAAAAAGGCCTTGCGAATAATATGTAAGAAGGCCCCTCTCACACCATGCAGAGATTTATTTGTGAGTATGGGACTGTTGACAGTGAGATCATTGTATATACTGGCATTCCTAACATCATTAAAGAAAAATATCAGTGAATATGTGTTAAACAGTACAGTAATGTACATAGTTATGAAACTAGGCATAACAATAATATTAGAGTCAATTATTGTCAGTATGCATGATCGCAAAAGAATTGGCAATACATGTCTATAAAACTTTTCAATACTCTCCCTAGTGAGATAAGAGAAATTGACTGTGAGAATTTTAAACGATTTTTAAAGAATTTAAAGAGAATTCTGGTTGGAATATGTTAATATAAGGTAGAAAGAGTTTTTCGAAATTCAATTTTGAAAGTTATTTGTGTAAATGTTTGTTTTTGGACTTGAGAGTGCTAGGCAATTGAATTTAGAAATAAAATAGATTAAAATAATTTATATTTAATGTGATATTAGACTACTGTAAGCTTGAACTGACATTGTTATGACATTTTTATGTTTTTGACAATGAATTATTTATTTATTTATCTATAGTGAAATTTACGGTATGAAGTAAGCATATGATTATCATTGGTTGCTATCCTTGTCTGTCATTGGACAGAGCAGATATCTCTGTCTTTTTCTACCTCCTCAATAGAAATTTATACAATAAAAAAATTTTAATGTATGACGTAGATAGTAGGTAGCCTACTATATTGGTCGTATAGTGATAGAGGAAAAATAGCATAAGAAGATATCCTATATGGTACGGATCATTTATGTTCCAAATTTCAAGCCGATCTTCTGTTAATTTTCCTTCCTGTACTGTTGGCTACCTACATAATGTAATCTGCTTATGATTGGCTGAGTCATCATATTCGGTCATCATTTTAATTATTTTTAGTTATTTGTATTTCCTTTTCAAACCTATTACTGTTGACTACTATCTATTATTCATTTCTGGGGGGGTGAGAGTGTAAGAACGGCACAGTATGAGAGACTACCAGCGTCACATAGCTTCACCAAAAACAACTACTAGGACTATCGGCTTCAGTTAACATTGAAACTTGAATCATAAACCATGGAATATCTTTCTATGCTATTTTCTCTCTATGTTAGTAGTTGACTATTTATACTTATATCTTCAGAAATATTATGTTATCAGAATAACAGAGAAATTGAATTATATTAAAAGAGTTATTATTAATTTTTTTAGTGGGTGAGAGTGTAAGAAGGGCACAGTATGAGAGACTACCAGCGTCACATAGCTTCACCAAAAACAACTACTAGGACTATCGGCTTGAGTCAACAGTGAAACTTCAAAAATAAACGATCTATACCATGGGATATCATCTTATGCTAGCTTTTATCTGTGGTAGAAGTTAATTAGTATTATTATGATACTATATTATAGTATTATTGGTAGTATTTAATTAGTTGATATTATTCTGATGTCAGTAGTTGACTAGTCGGTAATATTTTCAAAATTTATTTGTTTGTTACCTGAAAAAATAGAAAAAGATGCTGGAGGTTCACTTTTGTGCGGAATGTTGAACGCTTTGTAATAATCTTCAATGCTGTTGATGTTACTCAGTTTTCGTGCCATCTCCAGAGTTATCTAAAAAATACATCACATAGAATTTAAAAATTTATTTATTTATTGCTGTCTTACACTCATGTAGCTTACAACGTTATATGTTTTTATACAATACATCAATTAAAAACCCTAGAACAAAAGATAGGTACCTATTCACATCTAATAAATAGTCCTAAATCGATTAATTAATTACATAAATAACACTCAATTTGAATAATAACATTGGGAAAGGATAAAAAGAACACCTCATCTTTTCTAGGTGAAGTATCACCAGGGAACGTTTCAAATTAAAAAAAAAAACAAATATGGACTGTTCCAATCTATAATTAACTGAATAGGCCTATATCATTTGACAATCATCTTTAAAATGTATGTTGCATCTATAGTGGGGTCCACGTTATAATGGCAGTGGAGAAAGGTAGGAGAACAACGTTGCCGATCATATGTCTTGTCAATGCCTTCTGTAGACGGTAGCTGATACAAGTTTATTGATTAACTGTTCATTCTCGCTTGAAATAATCAATTATATTTTTTTAAGCAAGAAATTATATTTTCAATAATTCCATAATGAATTTTCATGATTGAGATGAAATATTTTGTTAGTTACTTATTAATTCTACATTGATAAAAGACAAACTGGCAACAGAGCAGAGCGAGAAAGATATAGCGCTAGCCGCATTGTTGAATGATAGACAAGATTAGCAATACCACTGCTAAACAAACACTGCCATTATAACGTGGACCTCACTATTGTGTTGTGTATTCATACAATTTAGAAAAGCTACTTGCATTATAAATTTCATTTCATTTCAATGAAATATAATGTAGGTAGTATTTCAAGCCCATTTTAGTAATCCCAACTATATAAAAATATGAACTCTAAGAAGTATAATTACAAAATTCAAAATAAAATTATGGCAAGAAAAAAATTCTTCGATTACATACATTATATTGAAACTGAAACTGATTGAATTGTTGAAAATGACTGCTAATCAAGAAAATGAAACTGTAGTTATTTTCCTAAGTTTCTCTGCCTATCAACAATCTACTAGATGGAAATTTATACAAGATAAAGCCATATATTTTGATTTGGATTTTAGAAAGTTTCATCTCTAATAATATTATTTGTCTTTCAATCGTCACTTTTAATCTCAATATTGAAAATCAATGGTTCATCAAATTTATTTGAATTATTCACTCATTCCAACCAATCTATCAAATATTTTGATCTATATATTGTAACATATTAAATCTGGGTAGACAAAAAGCCCTAACAGAAACAGTAATAGGTCTGAAATAAAGTAACTGGCTAATATCGCCAAATAGATAATAACTAAGATTAGATAGCATCAGCTTATTCTGGCTAAATGGTACAAGAACCTAAAAAGGATTTGAAGGAAGTTTATTGCTCATAAATAGATTATTATATAAAATATTTGAAGATTGAGGTTATGTACATGTATTCACGGATCGGTGACCTAGAGATCGATCAAACCGAGGAACGTAGAATCTGACCAAAACCCCTTGGCAGAGCTTTATTGCAATCAGATGGTGTGCAATATGAAAAACACCCGTCCACGTGGCTAATTATTAGGTAGCATGGAATTAATATTAATGTATAGAATATTAACTAGCATGCAAAGAGCATAAATAAAAAACCAAATAAAAATAATTTAATGTATTCAGGAAATAAGAGTTACCAGGCGCATGAATACCGAATAAAATTTGCATGCACCAATAGTAAAACGGCAGTTAATAGGCGGCAACTGTAGGCCAGTTCAAAAATATTCTATATATTTATATAATGTACTAGATTTTGTGTTAAAATTTGTGTAATCTATGTTATCGATATGGCTCGAATGCAAAGAAATTATTAATCATATAATCTAAGCAATATTTGGTATTTTTTGTAAGATCTATTTGAACCTAAATGGCGGAGGACTAAGATATTTAAATTTTATGCTAATTTGAAAGTCGGAAAGAGGATCTGTAAAACTTGAGAAGGAAGAACCAGCACTCGCCAGCCAAATGCCACCATAAGAGGACCCCCAAATATTTTAGAGCGAAGTACCTTACTAATGATTTTGTAAAAGTTAAAGTTAAAGTAAATTATTAAATTTCTTAAAAGACTTCGTGATGCTATTGTGAAGCAGAAGTCATTTTTCATTTTTAATTAAATTTATAACCCCTTGGAGGAGACGATTCCGGCTACCATATTCCCGGACCACATGGAGTTGGATCGACATCGGCGGCTTACAAGAAGATTTTCGACACGTGAGTGATTAAATTTGAATTAGTGATGGGCGCCCTAGTGCTTCGAATTAATCTGATGATCAAAGCTAGCTCGCCGAAAGGGTTTTATTATAAATTGAGAAATTAATAAGAGTAATACTTGCGCAAGTAAAATTAGTATTAAAGGTATTTATTTGAAAGCAAAATATAGATCAATATTTTAGAAATTCTATTAAATCAAAGAAGTACGAAATCTAGGCTATTAAAACATATGCATATAATATTTAATTTTTGCAATACAATTTGCGATAATTTATTATAGTTCTAATTCACTAGATGAATGGCTCTACCTATTCCGTCAGGTGCCGAATCTTGCACCCTGAGATAAAAATATATATATTCGATACAAATAAATCTACTAAACACTAGAGTTTTTTTAATAAATATATATATATTTGGATTATTAGTGGCTAATTTATCAAGCTGATCTTAGAGCACACATTTTTAATTGAATTGTCCAAGTCGACAAGTATTTGCAAGCGCATATCGCAGCTACATGCAACAGAATGCATATGATTTTAAGATAAAGGCACATGGTAATGATTCGTGCCATAAATCTAGAATATAAAGTTAGCCTGTGATATTTTTATTGATTTCAATTATTGTTCTATTTTTATATTATATTTTTTTTATCGCTCTATATATATTTTTTGCCTCGATTGATCTTTGCATTATTTATGTAATATATGTATGAAACTTTCATGGTGTGCAATTTATTTTTTATTCCTCAACACTATAGTATAAGTATCATTTATATATATATTTATTATTTATTGAATTACAAGAGTTATAGGAGAAGCCCATATCTAGGCCTATCAAGATTTTTTAAGACTGAATACTATTAGAAAACCACGACCTAATTATATCAAATCTCATGCTTTACCGACTGATGCCAAGCAGGAGGCTAATCGTTATTTAAATATAAAGAATAACGTGACACAAAGACATGTCGCCCAACGTGATAGGCCACGGATACGGCATAAAGACATGTCGTACCAACGTGGGACTGATGATGAGAGCCAAGCTCATTGAATAATTATTTGAAATTAAGTCAATAACCATATTGAAAATTATAGATAACTTATACGAGTTGTGAGGAAAACTGGCGAAGGGAATTTGTATTACTTTTTGGGGAAACAAGAGCTTTAAATAGAGAGAATTATATGTTTTAAAGAAAATTTTATATTATTAGTACTGTGAAAAATTACATGTTTATAAAGAGAGATTATATTTTATAAGCCTAAACTGCTATTACTTTCTAGTCAAAAATATATTAGGTGTTTAAGCCGGTTGGAAAATAAGTCGCAGCCTGTAAACTAGCCAAGAATAAATCAACAAAACATTGGGGGCGCTAGAGCATTATAAAAAACTTAAGTATAAATACCTTGTTGTAAGAGTATCCAAACACTTTACACATCACTGTTCACTGTAAGTCCCGGTTTGTGTCTCTTTTTTAAGCATCTCGCTTATCATTTTTATCACTGTTTAATTAGCATTTATCATATTTGACATAATGAATCACACTCCCGCAAACTCTGAAGTTTCATATATGTACGGCGGTTGCACAGATCCCACTTTGTCGACTCCAAGCACATCAAACCCCACCACGGTAGATGCCAATACGCCACGAGAAAGGGAACCAGGAAGCGTCGGGTCGATAGTCTTCGATCCACCAGGTCTGCAACCTCTATCATCCACTCGAATCGACGCCGCTGACACACCATTGAATCAACGGATAGTAGAGATCAACTTTGAAGGGGGCGAGGAGCAGCCTGCCGAACCCGCATCTCCAGAGGCCGAGTCACATCTGAGCAAACAAAGTCTATTTTCAGTCACAGAGCTAGATCCTTTTCAAAAGGTAATGATGGAACAAACTAGCAGTATGTTCAATATTATGCTACAAAAACAATGGACAGAATGATGCAGGAGATTAAAAAAGAGAATGTGGAAATGAAAGAGGCAAATAAGCAAACAATGGAACAGGGCATGAAAGAGACAGCGGGCGCTATAAAATCAGTAGAACGACGGTTGGATATATTGAGGCTAAAGTAGAGAATCATAGGGAAGAATTAAAAGCAATGATAAATCTACAGAAAGAAAGTCAGGATAAAGTTACGGCAGGATTATCGGAAAGGTTGGATACGGTTACATGTGAGCTCAACGAAAGGATAGATAACCTAACCATACAAATCACTACACCCATTCAGGATATAACCAATAACATTAAGGCCGATTGCCACCAAGAAATCCACAAACAAATTACCGTTGCCAATCAAACATTAACAACTACAGTTGACAAAAATATTAACAGTATTAAAGAAATACAAAATAAACAGATTAATATGTCCACAAAAATGAACCAACTGCAAGGTAGCATCAATCAAAATACTGAAACCTGTAAAGCTTTAAACGGAACTCTACTAATTCAAAAATCCACTCTGACTCAATTAAATCAAGAAGTAAACGCAAATAAATTACACATAATAGTCAATGGCAGATAACACAGGAAAAAATAACAGCATTAGAAAATCATATTCAACAACGACCTCAAGGGATTCAAACAGACAACCTCAACGTACATAGTATATTACAAGGACTAGGAAAATTTGATAATACTGATCGCCATTTGCAACCTCAACCATTCATTGATCAGATAAAATTAGTACAAACTCTTGCACCTACCTCTTGGAATTTTTGGCGTCTCCGTTTGACTAATTTATTGATTGGCGAACCCCTGATGTTCTTTCGGAGTAGAGCCCATGAATTTACATCATTGGATGAGTTTGTCGCTGTCTTCCTGGAACAGTATTGGAGCAGAAGTAAACAGTTGGACGTGCTAGCGGACATCATATCATGCGATTTCAACCCTAACTTAGACGGTGCATGTACCACTTTCGTCACTGCCCTACAGTTTAAAAATTCTCAATTGAGCGAGCCCATTAACGAATCGGCATTAGCAAGTATTATTTTAAAGAAACTACCGTATCAAGTTAGAATGGCACTCGCCACACAACCCATTACTGATTGTAAGCAGCTGATAAATCATTTATATGGTATACAGTCTGCAATGGCAATATCAAACCACCGCTCAGACCAGAGATACGCACCAAATCAACATAATTCAAAATTTAATCCGCATAACAGCCAAAATTATGAACCGGTATCATATGATCGCTACCGATCTGCCCCTCAATTTGAACGCCGCTATGAGCACAAACGAAATAGTAACTGGAACAATAAAAGTTTTCAAAATCGCCCAACATATCATTATTCACAACAAGCAAATCGGAAGAATTATTATGATGGCCATGATCAATTTAATACAAATAATGATTACACTCAGAATAATCATAATAGAAATTATAAACCACCACCTCATCAAATTAGTACAAATTATACATTAGCACATGCAATAGGAATGAATCAACAAAAAACCCGGAACCCAGCACCCAACGACCCGCCACCAGATATACAGAAAACTACAGCTAATAAACCAGGATTATATGATACCCCCAATATCCAACCACAGAAAACCGCCGCCAAACATGCAACTAAAACACCCCGAAAGCATCAACCTCTTTTAAGTATATTGTTTCCCGCCGAAGACCCATCACCGCAGGAAGAGCAGCCGCACATCAAGAGACCGCCACCATGTATCTGCCCGTCACACCCGCGCATCATTCGACCCCACCAAGGCACCCCAAGGAACCCAGGATAGAGGACCAAGAGGATGACACC